>NC_133326.1:683365023-683370023 GCF_042186555.1 Aquarana catesbeiana
TAAACTAAAAAAAATAAGAAAAAAAAAAATTAAAATTTTTTAAACGCGCCCCGTCCCGCCGAGCTTGCGTGCAGAAGCGAACGCATACGTGAGCAGTGGCCGCATATGAAAACGGTGTTCAAACCACACATGTGAGGTATCGCCGCGATCGGTAAGAGTGAGAGCAATAATTCTAGCTCCAGAACTCCTCTGTAACTCAAAACATGCAACCTGTAGAATTTTTAAACGTCGCCTATGGAGATTTTTAAGGGTAAAAGTTTGTCGCCATTCCACGAGCGGGCGCAATTTTGAAGTGTGACATGTTGGGTATCAATTTACTCGGTGTAACATTATCTTTCATAACATACAAAAAATTGGGTTAACTTTACTGTTTGTCTTATTTTTTAATTCAAAAAAGTTGCGCTTGTAAGACTGCTGCGCAAATACGGTGTGACAGAAAGTATTGCAACGACCGCCATTTTATTCTCTTGGGTGTTACATTTTTTTTTTGTATGTTTGGGGGTTCCAAGTAATTTTCTAGCAAAAAAACCTATTTTTAATCTGTAAACACCAAATCTCAGAAAGAGGCTCGGTCCTTAAGCGGTTAAAGGGCTAAAAATAGCGCCTGTAAAACGGCTCCCCTGCAGCCCCAGTGTGAGAGCCCTGAGTGCTTCCACACTGGGGCGGTGCACTTGCGGGACGTTAGAAAAAGTCCTGCAAGCAGCGTCTTTGGAGCGGTTTATGCAGCGATCCTCCATCGCCCCTGCCCATTGAAATGAATGGGCACCGCTGCCGAAGCGCCTACAAAGCGCACATCTAACCCTTTCTTCGGCCGCTAGCGGGGGGGGTTAAAAGTGCCCCGTTAGTGGCCAAAAAGCGCCTCTAAAACAATGGTAAAGTGCTGCGCTTTACCGCTAACGCGCCCCCCCATGCAGTGTGAAAGGGGTCTAAGGCTTACCTGTAGGTACCGGGAATATCTCCTAAACTTGCATCATTTAGGAGATATTCACTGTATCCCCTCGTGCCGTTTTTTCTGTAGGTAGCCGTGACCGGCGGCTCCTGCGCGGGAGTGATGTCATCGCGGCTCCTGGCCAATCACAGCGCCGGAGCCCGCAAACCCGGAAATAACTCCGGGAGACATGTCGATGGTCACAGCGGTGTGCACTTTCAGTTGCTATCAGTGAATTGCATGGATTTACCATCAGTGATCCGCCTTCCCGGGCTTGCTATTCAAAATCTCTATCGCTATTGGCCGCACGCCCTGTCTATTCTGGCCTAATTCCCTTATTGGTCGCTCTCGCCACCTGCTGTCGTACTCTCACTGTCAATTGGCTAGCAGACGACGTTTTTCCGCCCTTACTTAGCGTAGCCCCGCCCACCACCTAGGCGACCTTGCTTTCCCTGATTTAGTGTAAACTCCACCCACCGCGCGGACTCCAAATGCCTGATGTGGATTAGTGTAAGCTCCGCCCACCAGGCAGAGTCCAATGCCTTGGGTGGGATAGTGTAGCTCCGCCCAACAGGCATATATACTCCAATGCCTACATCGAATTAGTGTAGCTCCACGCATACTCCTATTCCTACATCGCTCTCTTCTGGAAACTCCGCCTACACGTAGGCTGTGCAAAGCATTCTGTGAACTCGTTCAGCTCCGCCCACCAACTCAGACTGCCGCGCCTTCTGCGAGTTAAAGTAGTTCCCGCCCACCACCCCTAGGCTGGTATGCCTCCTGTGAGTTTAGCCCCGCCCACACGTAGGCTTCAGTGGCGGCTTGAAGCTCCGCCCACTCCACTGCTCCCATTGCCTTCTGTGAGTTAAAGCTCCGCCCAACATCCTGGGACTGCAACAGCTTCTGCGAACTAAAGCTCCGCCCACTACACGGGGCTGCACCGCCTTCAGTGAATTCGCACCGCCCCCCCTTCCCGTTACCCAGGAGACACGTCCTCTAAACAATAGTGCGACACAGAGAGTTCCATAGAGAGCGCATGAGTGACCTCCATCCATAGAGAGAGGCGTGAGTGTGATATGAGGGGGCGGGAGTATAATCCTGTGTGTGATCACCTCCCTCCCCCTTCCTCACAAATCTTTCTAATTCTTGAGGGGATGGGTAAGAACCCCTTTTTTATCATCATTCGCCCCCCCCCCCCCTTTTTGTGGAAAATATGATATGTAGAGATCAGCTAAGGGGGGCGTCATCCTCATCCCAACCGATTTACTAATCCAATCAGCTGCCAGCTGGGTACTTCGGGGTTGGTGACACCCTGTTTCCAGGGGGACGGTAAAATATAGGTGGTTGAGCTGCACTTTTGCCCCCCCCCCCCCACTAAATCCATCACAGTGGGGGAGGGAAGTTGTACACGTGTCGTAGCCTCAGCAGGAAAAATTGACCCCCCCACCTGTAGTGATTGGTGGGCAGAATGATGAACGGAGTGCCGCCCTGCAAACGTGTACAATACACATGAGGATTTCACACTATAGCGTATGTCAGACATCGCATGTGATTCGCACCCGCACCGCTGTGCACATCCATGCGATGTCTGTGCCATGCAAACTCAGCCCCACAGTTTGTAGGGCTGAATTCGCATCGCATTCGCACCAAAAAATGGCGCAGGACCCTTTTTTTTGGACCGCACCAGGAATCGGATCGCATTGGGTGTTCGAACCCAATGCCTTTCGATTCCTGTTTTCCGAATTCGCACTGATCTGGGAGCGACATTAAGTTTTGTATGGACACCCGCGAGCGGTTGGCATAGGGCAGTGTGAAGCGCCGGCGATTTCGAGTTGGGAACCCGCACTGGATCGTTCACAGGGTTTTCCCCACATTGCACCAGTGTGAAGCCAGCCTCTGGTTACAGTGTTTGTAAACCCCGTTCTACCATTGATAGCTACAGGTATGTCTAGAATAAGACCCCTTTCACATTGGAGGCGTAATTCAGGCGTTAACCACTTCCGGACCGCCGCACGCCTATATACGTCATTATTTTGAAGCGGAATATGGTTGTTATGCAGCAGCTAGCTGCCATACCCCAGTATCTTCTTCGGCCAGCGGTCCGGTTTCCGATAAGAGTGGTCTCTGCGGCGGATTCGCCGCAAGATCACATTTTTGTCGGCGGCTGGAGAGAGCCCCCCCCTCCGCCGTGCTCTGGTGCCCTCCGCCGCTTACCGGAACTGATTGGATCCTTCTCGGTGTTAGGTATGGAGATGAGCGAGGGGAAGATGGCCCCCACCAGTCTCCATACCATTGCAGGGCGGAAGCGACGTCAAAACATCACTTTCGACCATAGCTCTTAAAGGTAATTTTTTTTTTTTTTTTAAATGACAAATTTTTATTTTATTTCATTTTTTTTATTGCATTTTAGTGTAAATATGAGATCTGAGGTCTTTTTGTCCCCAGATCTCATATTTAAGAGTCATGCTTTTTTTTTTTTTCTATTACAAGGATGTTTACATTCCTTGTAAGGCCCCTTTCACCCTGGGGCAGTTTGCAGGCGTTATTGCGCTAAAAATAGCGCCTGCAAACCGCCCCGAGAGCTTTCACACTGAAGTGGTGCGCTGGCAGGACGGTAAAAAAAGTCCTGCGAGCCGCATCTTTGGAGCGGTGAAGGAGCGGTGCATTCACCGCTCCTAAACTGCTCCTGCCCATTGAAATCAATGGGACAGCGCGGCTATACCGCGGCTATAGCCGCGCTGTACGAGGGGTTTTAACCCTTTTTCGGCTGCCAGCGGGGGGGTTAAAACCGCACCGCTAGCTGCCGAATACCGCGGTAAACAGCGCTAAAAATGGAGCTGTTTTACCGCCGACGCCCCCTACCGCCCCCGTGTGAAAGGGGCCTTATAGGGGTAAAAGTGACACCATTTTTTGTTTTTTTTTGTTTTTTAAAAAAACAATGTAAAAATAAAAACTAAAAAGTAAAATAAAAAAGAGAAAAAAAATAAATTAAAATTTTTTAAGCGTGCCCCGTCCCGCCGAGCTCGCGTGCAGAAGCTAACGCATACGTGAGTAGCAGCCGCATATGAAAATGGCGTTCAAACCACACATGTGAGGTATCGCCGCGATCGCTAGATCGAGAGCAATAATTCTAGCAAAATACCTCCTTTGTAACTCCAAACATGCAACCTGTAGAATTTTTTAAACGTCGCCTATGGAGATTTTTAAGGGTAAAAGTTTGTCGCCGTTCCACGAGCGGGCGCAATTTTGAAGTGTGACGTGTTGGGTATCAATTTACTCTGCATAACATTATCTTTCACAATATAAAAAAAAATTGGGCTAACTTTACTGACGTCTTGTTTTTTTAATTAAAAAAAGTGTATTTTTTCCAAAAAAAGTGCGCTTGTAAGACTGCTGCGCAAATACGATGTGACAGAAAGTATTGCAACGACCGCCATTTTATTCTCTAGGGTGTTACAAAAAAAAAAGTACAATGTTTGGGGGTTCTAAGTAATTTTCTAGGAAAAAAAACAGTTTTTAATCTGTAAACAACAAATCTGTTTTCAGGGGGACAGTAAATATAGGTGGTTAAGCTGCACTTTTGCACTTTTCGTGAAAAAATTGACCCCCCCCCTTTTGTGTTTGGTGGGCAAAATGATGAACGGAGGGCCGCCCTGCAAACGTGTACAATACACATGAGGATTTCACACTATAGCGTATGTCAGACATCGCATGTGATTCGCACCCGCATCGCTGTGCACATCCCATACGATGTCTGTGCGATGCAAACTGAGCCCCACAGTTTGTAGGGCTGAATTTGCATCGCATTCGCACCAGAAAATGGCGCAGGACCCCCCCCCCCCATTTTTTTTTTTTTTTTTGGACCACACCAGGAATCGGATCGCATGGGTGTTCGAACCCAATGCGTTCCGATTCCTGTTCCGAATTCGCAGTTCGCACTGATCTGGGGAGCGACATTAACTTTTGTATGGACACCCGCAAGCGGTTGGCATAGGGCAGTGTGAACCGCCGGCGAATTGGAGTTGGGAACCCGCACTGGATCATTCACAGGGTTTTCCCCGCATCGCACCAG